>NW_026967604.1:546421-574117 GCF_028390025.1 Pseudophryne corroboree | reverse complement strand
TCGCTGGTCAGGATCTATAGAAGCTGGTGAGGACTGATCAGATTTTACAGGATGTCTTGCATGGATTCAGAAGTGATGACTTATGCATGAGAGAAATGGCCCTGATATGGACAGTCCACACTCCAGCATTTACCATAATGGCCGTAACTATTGTGTTACACACAGTGTTCTCCTATTCCCCTCTCATTGTCTGTGTTCCCTCTGCTCCTGTAACTACACCCCCCACCCCTCCATCTCTACATCGCTCCTGCATTGTCTCCACCCAACCACCTCCTGCTCAGGCTCCCCACCCCACCACCCCCCACCCCTCCATCTCTACATCGCTCCTGCATTGTCTCCACCCAACCACCTCCTGCTCAGGCTCCCCACCACCACCCCCCACCCCTCCATCTCTACATCGCTCCTGCATTGTCTCCAACCCAACCACCTCCTGCTCAGGCTCCTCACCACCACCCCCCACCCCTCCATCTCTACATCGCTCCTGCATTGTCTCCACCCAACCACCTCCTGCTCAGGCTCCCCACCACCACCCCCACCCCTCCATCTCTACATTGCTCCTGCATTGTCTCCACCCAACCACCTCCTGCTCAGGCTCCTCACCACCACCCCCCACCCCTCCATCTCTACATCGCTCCTGCATTGTCTCCACCCAACCACCTCCTGCTCAGGCTCCCCACCGCCACCCCCCACCGCTCCATCTCTACATCGCTCCTGCATTGTCTCCACCCAACCACCTCCTGCTCAGGCTCCCCACCACCATCCCCACCCCTCCATCTCTACATCGCTCCTGCATTGTCTCCACCCAACCACCTCCTGCTCAGGCTCCCCACCGCCAACCCCCCACCGCTCCATCTCTACATCGCTCCTGCATTGTCTCCACCCAACCACCTCCTGCTCAGGCTCCCCACCACCACCCCCCACCGCTCCATCTCTACATCGCTCCTGCATTGTCTCCACCCAACCACCTCCTGCTCAGGCTCCTCACCACCACCCCCACCCCTCCATCTCTACATCGCTCCTGCATTGTCTCCACCCAACCACCTCCTGCTCAGGCTCCTCACCACCACCCCCACCCCTCCATCTCTACATCGCTCCTGCATTGTCTCCACCCAACCACCTCCTGATCAGGCTCCCCACCACCACCCTCTGCCACGCACCTGCCTGGGTCCCCACCCACACTCCCTGCCACGCACCTGCCTGGGGTCCCCACCTCCTGCCACGCATCTGCCTGGGGTCCCCACCACCACCCCCTGCTACGCACCTGCCTGGTGTCCCCACCCCCTGCCACGCACCTGCCTGGGGTCCCCACCACCACGCACCTGCCTGGGCTCCCCACCACCATCCTTTGCCACGCACCTGCTCAGGCTCCCTACCACCACCCCCTGCCACGCACCTGCCTGGGCTCCCCACCACCACCCCCCTGCCACTCACTTGCTCAAGCTCCCCACCACCACCCCCCTGCAGCGCACCTGCTCAGGTCCCCCCACCACCACCCCCTGCCACGCACCTGCCTGGGGCTCCCCACCACCACCCCCTGCCACTCACTTTCTCAAGCTCCCCACCCCCATCCCCTGCCATGCACCTGCCTGGGGTAACCCACCCCCATCCCCTGCCACGCACCTGCCTGAGGTACCCACATCCCACCCCCTGCCACGCACCTGCTCAGGTCCCCCCACCCCCTGCCACGCACCTGCTCAGGTCCCCCCACCCCCTGCCAAGCACCTGCTCAGGTCCCCCCACCCCCCTGCCAAGCACCTGCTCAGGTCCCCCCACCCCCTGCCAAGCACCTGCTCAGGTCCCCCCACCCCCTGCCACGCACCTGCTCAGGTCCCCCCCACCCCCCTGCCACCCACCCCCTGCCACGCACCTGTTCAGGTCCCCCCACCTCCTGCCACGCACCTGTTAAGGCCCCCCCCATTCCCTGCCACGCACCTGTTCAGGTCCCCCCACCTCCTGCCACGCACCTGTTAAGGCCCCCCCATTCCCTGCCACGCACCTGCTCCGGTCCCCCCACCCCCTGCCACTTCTCCTTTCCTTCTCTTTATTCTCTGGAGAGTGATATGTATAGGAGGGTGGGCGTTCTCTTCACCTCTTCTGTCTGTTCTATAACAGCCCCATGCCTTCTCCCCCAGGTGTCACTGCTATTCGTCCCGAGGATCTGGAGTTTCCCAACACAATGACGGACATTGATTATGATACGTGGATGCTGAGGTATGAGTCTCCCTACCAATGTGTCCTCATGGTGAGTTAGCGTCTGCTGTGGGGTCTCGGTGTCACTAGCAGCATCTCTGGGCAGGCGGACGCCCCTTCTCTGTGGGTGGGATGTTGTATAGAACCCCCAATGTCTGACGCTGCCTCTCACTCTAGTGGCACAGCCATAATGCAGGACGGAAACACCCTGAGGACCAACTATGGCTGCGATCTGGATACCCTGGGAGCCGGTTCTAGGATTGGAATGATGAGAACGGCGACAGGAGATCTGCATTATTACATAAATGGTGAAGACCAAGGCGTGGCCTGTACAGGGCTTCCGCCTGGGAGAGGTGAGCGCCGGTGTGTGTGCGTGTACGGGGGTGTGTGTGGCCTGTACATGGCTTCTGCCTGGGAGAGGTGAGCACTGGTGTGTGTGTGTGTGTGTGTTGTAAGTAAGTGTAAGGGCGGGTGTGTGGCCTGGGAGAGGTGAGTGTGGGGGTGTGTGTAAGTAAGGGCGGGTGTGTGACCTGGAAGAGGTGAGCGCAGGTGTGTGGCCTGGGAGAGGTGAGCGCGGGTGTGTAAGTAAGTGTAAGGGTGTGTGTGTGGCCTGGGAGAGGTGAGCGCGGTTGTGTGTGTAAGTGTAAGGGCGGGTGTGTGTCCTGGTAGAGGTGAACGTGAGTGTGTGTAAGTGTAAGGGCGGGTGTGTGACCTGGGAGAAGTGAGTGCGGGGGTGTAAGTAAGTGTAAGAGCGGGTGTGTGGCCTGGGAGAGGTGAGCGCTGGTGTGTGTGTGTGTGTGTGTGTGTGTAAGTGTAAGGCGGGTGTGTGTCCTGGGAGAGGTGAGTGCGGGTGTGTGTGTAATTGCGGGTGTGTGGCCTGGGAGAGGTGAGCTCGGGTGTGTGTGTAAGTGTAAGGGCGGGTGTGTGGCCTGGGAGAGGTGAGCGCGGGTGTGTAAGTTAGTGTAAGGGCGTGTGTGTGGGCCTGGGAGAGGTGAGCGTGTGTGTGTAAGTGTAAGGGCGGGTGTGTGGCCTGGGAGAGGTGAGCGTGGGTGGGTGTGTGTGTGGCCTGGTAGAGGTGAGCGCGGGTGTGTATGTAAGTGTAAGGGCGGGTGTGTGGCCTGGGAGAGGTAAGTGTGTGTAAGTGTAAGGGCGGTGTGTGGCCTGGGAGAGGTGAGCGTGGGTGTGTGTGTGTAAGTGTAAGGGCGGGTGTGTGGCCTGGGACATGTGAGCGCCTGTGTGTGTGTGTAAGGGCGGGTGTGTGACCTGGGAGAGGTGAGCGTGGGTGTGTATGTAAGTGTAAGGGCGGGTATGTGGCCTGGTAGAGGTGAGCGTGTGTGTAAGTGTAAGGGCGGGTGTGTGGCCTGGGAGAGATGAGCGTGGGGTGGTGTGTGTGTGTAAGGCGCGGGTGTGTGGCCTGGTAGAGGTGAGCGCGGGTGTGTATGTAAGTGTAAGGGCGGGTGTGTGGCCTGGGAGAGGTGAGCGTGGGTGGGTGTGTGTGTGTAAGGGCGGGTGTGTGACCTGGGAGAGGTGAGCGCGGGGGTGTAAGTAAGTGTAAGGGCGGGTGTGTGTGGCCCTGGGAGAGGTGAGCGTGGGTGGGTGTGTGTGTGTAAGGGCGGGTTGTGTGGCCTGGGAGAGGTGAGCGTGGGTGGGTGTGTGTGTGTAAGGGCGGGTGTGTGACCTGGGAGAGGTGAGCGCGGGGGTGTAAGTAAGTGTAAGGGCGGGTGTGTGGCCTGGGAGAGGTGAGCGCGGGGGTGTAAGTAAGTGTAAGGGCGGGTGTGTGGCCTGGGAGAGGTGAGCGTTGGTGTGTATGTAAGTGTAAGGGCGGGTGTGTGGCCTGGGAGAGGTGAGCGTGGGTGTGTATGTAAGTGTAAGGGCGGGTGTGTGGCCTGGTAGAGGTGAGCGCGGGGTGTGTATGTAAGTGTAAGGGCGGGTGTGTGGCCTGGGAGAGGTGAGCGTGGGTGGGTGTGTGTGTGTAAGGGCGGGTGTGTGTGACCTGGGAGAGGTGAGCGCGGGGGTGTAAGTAAGTGTAAGGGCGGGTGTGTGACCTGGGAGAGGTGAGCGTTGGTGTGTGTGTAAAGGTGGGTGCACACTAACAGAATATATCTGCAGATCAATTGATCTGCAGATATATCTATGGACGGATCGTTCAACATACACACTGCTTGATCCGTCGGGGACTGACGTCATGAACTGGGCGGGCGTGTACACACACCCGCCCAGTTCACCTGTCAATCACCGCCGGCCGCCGCTGCATGTGTACGGCGCGGTCGGCCAACCGCCCCGTAATACACACAGCAACGCGCCAATATATCGGTAGATATATTGGCCGTCGGCTGTGCTGCGCGGCCGACGCGATACGTCTGTGAACGACTGAGTTCACAGACGTATCGGCCGTACACACTGGCCGACGGTCCCGCCGATATATCGGCCGTATCAGGAGAACGGCCGATATATCGACCAGTGTGTACGGGCCTTAAGTGTAAGAGCGGGTGTGTGGCCTGGGAGAGAGGTGAGCGTGGGTGTGTGTGTAAGTGTAAAGGGCGGGTGTGTGGCCTGGGACATGTGAGCGCCTGTGTGTGTGTGTGTGTAAGGGCGGGTGTGTGGCCTGGGACATGTGAGCGCCTGTGTGTGTGGTGTGTGTAAGGGCGGGTGTGTGGCCTGGTAGAGGTGAGCGCTGGGTGTGTGTGTAAGTGTAAGGGCGTGTGTGTGGCCTGGGAGAGGTGAGCATGTGTGTAAGTGTAAGGGCGGGTGTGTGGCCTGGGAGAGGTGAGCATGTGTGTAAGTGTAAGGGCGGGGTGTGTGGCCTGGGAGAGGTGAGCGCTGGTGTGTGTGTAAGTGTAAGGACGGGTGTGTGGCCTGGGAGAGGTGAGTGCGGGTGTGTAAGTAAGTGTAAGGGCGGGTGTGTGGCCTGGGACATGTGAGCGCCGGTGTGTGTGTAAGGGCGGGTGTGTGTGACCTGGGAGAGGTGAGCGTGGGTGTGTGTGTTAGTGTAAGGGCGGGTGTGTGGCCTGGGAGAGGTGAGTGCGGGTGTGTAAGTAAGTGTAAGGGCGGGTGTGTGGCCTGGGACATGTGTAAGGGCGGGTGTGTGGCCTGGGAGAGGTGAGTGCAGGTGTGTAAGTAAGTGTAAGGGCGTGTGTGTGGGCCTGGGACATGTGAACGCCGGTGTGTGTGTAAGGGTGGGTGTGTGACCTGGGAGAGGTGAGCGTGGGTGGGTGTGTGTGTAAGTGTAAGGGCGGGTGTGTGACCTGGGAGAGGTGAGCGCGGGGTGTGTGGCCTGGGTGTGTAAGTAAGTGTAAGGGCGGGTGTGTGGCCTGGGAGAGGTGAGCGTGGGTGTGTAAGTAAGTGTAAGGGCGGGTGTGTGTGGCCTGGGAGAGGTGAGCGTGGGTGTGTAAGTAAGTGTAAGGGCGGGTGTGTGGCCTGGGAGAGGTGAGCGTGGGTGTGTAAGGGTGGGTGTGTGGCCTGGGAGAGGTGAGCGTGGGGTGTGTGACCTGGGAGAGGTAAGCGTGGGTTTGTGTGTAAGTGTAAGGGCGGGTGTGTGACCTGGGAGAGGTGAGTTCGGGTGTGTGGCCTGGGAGAGGTGAGCGTGGGTGTGTATGTAAGTGTAAGGGCGGGTGTGTGACCTGGGAGAGGTGAGTTCGGGTGTGTGGCCTGGGAGAGGTGAGCGTGGGTGTGTGGTGTAAGGGCGGGAGTGTGTGGCCTGGCCTGGGAGAGGTAAGCGTGGGTGTGTGTGTAAGTGTAAGGGCGGGTGTGTGTGACCTGGGAGAGGTGAGTTCGGGTGTGTGGCCTGGGAGAGGTGAGCGTGTGTGTGTATGTAAGTGTAAGGGCGGGTGTGTGACCTGGGAGAGGTGAGCGTGGGTGTGTGTGTAAGGGCGGGTGTGTGGCCTGGCCTGGGAGAGGTGAGCGTGGGTGTGTGTGTAAGGGCGGGTGTGTGGCCTGGCCTGGGAGAGGTGAGCGTGGGTGTGTGTGTAAGGGCGGGTGTGTGGCCTGGCCTGGGGGAGAGGTGAGAGCGTGGGTGTGTGTAAGGGCGGGTGTGTGGCCTGGGAGAGGTGAGCGTGGGTGTGTAAGTGTAAGGGCGGGTGTGTGGGTGACTCCACCCTCTCTCACGCTCTCGCTGTTCCCCAGATATCTATGCGGTGATAGACCTCTATGGACAGTGCGTTCAGGTTTCTCTGACTGGTGGTAGCGGTCTCATAGACAACAGTTTGTCTGTAAGTCACATGACGGACAAATCCTTCCCGACCCCGTCACCGGGTGAGTAGTGTTCATATTATTCTTCCAAACAGGATGTCATTGTATGTGGCAGTGTGTGTGTCTCTATGCGCTGCAGTAGTGTGTGTGTGTGTGTGTCACTATGCGCTGCAGTAGTGTGTGTGTGTGTGTCTCTATGTGCTGCAGTAGTGTGTGTGTGTGTCTCTATGTGCTGCAGTAGTGTGTGTGTGTGTGTGTGTCTCTATGCGCTGCAGTAGTGTGTGTGTGTGTGTCACTATGCGCTGCAGTAGTGTGTGTGTGTGTGTGTCTCTATGCGCTGCAGTAGTGTGTGTGTGTCTCTATGCGCTGCAGTAGTGTGTGTGTGTGTGTGTCACTATGTGCTGCAGTAGTGTGTGTGTGTGTCTCTATGCGCTGCAGTAGTGTGTGTGTGTGTGTCACTATGCGCTGCAGTAGTGTGTGTGTGTGTCTCTATGCGCTGCAGTAGTGTGTGTGTGTGTCACTATGTGCTGCAGTAGTGTGTGTGTGTGTGTCACTATGTGCTGCAGTAGTGTGTGTGTGTGTCACTATGCGCTGCAGTAGTGTGTGTGTCACTATGCGCTGCAGTAGTGTGTGTGTGTCACTATGCGCTGCAGTAGTGTGTGTGTGTGTGTGTGTCACTATGTGCTGCAGTAGTGTGTGTGTGTGTCACTCTGTGCTGCAGTAGTGTGTGTGTGTGTTCACTATGTGCTGCAGTAGTGTGTGTGTGTGTGTGTCACTATGTGCTGCAGTAGTGTGTGTGTGTGTGTGTCACTATGTGCTGCAGTAGTGTGTATGTGTGTCACTATGTGCTGCAGTAGTGTGTGTGTGTGTCACTATGTGCTGCAGTAGTGTGTGTGTGTGTGTGTCACTATGTGCTGCAGTAGTGTGTGTGTCACTATGTGCTGCAGTAGTGTGTGTGTGTGTGTCTCTATGCGCTGCAGTAGTGTGTGTGTGTGTCACTATGTGCTGCAGTAGTGTGTGTCACTATGTGCTGCAGTAGTGTGTGTGTGTGTCTCTATGCGCTGCAGTAGTGTGTGTGTGTGTGTCACTATGCGCTGCAGTAGTGTGTGTGTGTGTGTGTGTGTCTCTATGCGCTGCAGTAGTGTGTGTGTGTGTGTCTCTATGCGCTGCAGTAGTGTGTGTGTGTGTGTGTCACTATGTGCTGCAGTAGTGTGTGTGTGTGTGTGTCTCTATGCGCTGCAGTAGTGTGTGTGTGTGTGTGTCACTATGCGCTGCAGTAGTGTGTGTGTGTGTGTGTGTCTCTATGCGCTGCAGTAGTGTGTGTGTGTGTGTCACTATGTGCTGCAGTAGTGTGTGTGTCACTATGTGCTGCAGTAGTGTGTGTGTGTGTCACTATGTGCTGCAGTAGTGTGTGTGTGTGTGTGTGTGTGTCACTATGTGCTGCAGTAGTGTGTGTGTGTGTGTCACTATGTGCTGCAGTAGTGTGTGTGTGTCACTATGTGCTGCAGTAGTGTGTGTGTGTGTGTCACTATGTGCTGCAGTAGTGTGTGTGTGTGTCACTATGTGCTGCAGTAGTGTGTGTGTGTCACTATGTGCTGCAGTAGTGTGTGTGTGTCACTATGTGCTGCAGTAGTGTGTGTGTGTCACTATGTGCTGCAGTAGTGTGTGTGTGTGTCACTATGCGCTGCAGTAGTGTGTGTGTGTGTGTGTCACTATGTGCTGCAGTAGTGTGTGTGTGTGTGTGTGTCACTATGTGCTGCAGTAGTGTGTGTGTGTGTGTCACTATGTGCTGCAGTAGTGTGTGTGTGTGTGTGTCACTATGTGCTGCAGTAGTGTGTGTGTGTGTCACTATGCGCTGCAGTAGTGTGTGTGTGTGTGTGTGTCACTATGTGCTGCAGTAGTGTGTGTGTGTGTGTCACTATGTGCTGCAGTAGTGTGTGTGTCACTATGCGCTGCAGTAGTGTGTGTGTGTCACTATGTGCTGCAGTAGTGTGTGTGTGTCACTATGTGCTGCAGTAGTGTGTGTGTGTCACTATGCGCTGCAGTAGTGTGTGTGTGTGTCACTATGTGCTGCAGTAGTGTGTGTGTGTAACTATGCGCTGCAGTAGTGTGTGTTTGTGTGTGTCACTATGTGCTGCAGTAGTGTGTGTGTGTGTGTGTCACTATGCGCTGCAGTGGTGTGTGTGTGTGTGTGTCACTATGTGCTGCAGTAGTGTGTGTGTGTGTGTCACTATGTGCTGCAGTAGTGTGTGTGTGTCACTATGTGCTGCAGTAGTGTGTGTGTGTGTCACTATGTGCTGCAGTAGTGTGTGTGTGTCACTATGCGCTGCAGTAGTGTGTGTGTGTGTCACTATGTGCTGCAGTAGTGTGTGTGTGTGTGTGTGTCACTATGCGCTGCAGTAGTGTGTGTGTGTGTGTGTCACTATGTGCTGCAGTAGTGTGTGTGTGTGTGTGTCACTATGTGCTGCAGTAGTGTGTGTGTGTGTGTGTGTGTCACTATGTGCTGCAGTAGTGTGTGTGTGTCACTATGTGCTGCAGTAGTGTGTGTGTGTGTGTGTGTCACTATGTGCTGCAGTAGTGTGTGTGTGTGTGTCACTATGCGCTGCAGTAGTGTGTGTGTGTGTCACTATGTGCTGCAGTAGTGTGTGTGTGTGTGTCACTATGTGCTGCAGTAGTGTGTGTGTGTGTCACTATGTGCTGCAGTAGTGTGTGTGTGTGTGTCACTATGTGCTGCAGTAGTGTGTGTGTGTGTCACTATGTGCTGCAGTAGTGTGTGTGTCACTATGTGCTGCAGTAGTGTGTGTGTGTGTGTGTCACTATGTGCTGCAGTAGTGTGTGTGTGTGTGTGTGTGTCACTATGTGCTGCAGTAGTGTGTGTGTGTCACTATGTGCTGCAGTAGTGTGTGTGTGTGTCACTATGTGCTGCAGTAGTGTGTGTGTGTGTGTGTGTCACTATGTGCTGCAGTAGTGTGTGTGTCACTATGCGCTGCAGTAGTGTGTGTGTGTGTGTGTCACTATGCGCTGCAGTAGTGTGTGTGTGTGTCACTATGCGCTGCAGTAGTGTGTGTGTGTCACTATGTGCTGCAGTAGTGTGTGTGTCACTATGCGCTGCAGTAGTGTGTGTGTGTCACTATGTGCTGCAGTAGTGTGTGTGTGTGTGTGTGTGTCACTATGTGCTGCAGTAGTGTGTGTGTGTGTGTGTCACTATGCGCTGCAGTAGTGTGTGTGTGTCACTATGTGCTGCAGTAGTGTGTGTGTGTCACTATGCGCTGCAGTAGTGTGTGTGTGTGTGTCACTATGCGCTGCAGTAGTGTGTGTGTGTGTGTCACTATGCGCTGCAGTAGTGTGTGTGTGTGTGTGTGTGTGTGTCACTATGTGCTGCAGTAGTGTGTGTGTGTGTGTCACTATGTGCTGCAGTAGTGTGTGTGTGTGTGTCACTATGTGCTGCAGTAGTGTGTGTGTGTGTCACTATGTGCTGCAGTAGTGTGTGTGTGTGTGTGTGTGTCACTATGTGCTGCAGTAGTGTGTGTGTGTGTCACTATGTGCTGCAGTAGTGTGTGTGTGTCACTATGTGCTGCAGTAGTGTGTGTGTGTGTGTCACTATGTGCTGCAGTAGTGTGTGTGTGTGTGTGTCACTATGCGCTGCAGTAGTGTGTGTGTGTGTGTCACTATGTGCTGCAGTAGTGTGTGTGTGTGTGTCACTATGTGCTGCAGTAGTGTGTGTGTGTGTGTCGCTGTGCTCCGCCGCTGTGTGTGTTTCACTGCTCTGCAGCTGTGTGTGTGTCTCTGTGCATCGCGGCTGTTTTGGTCGCTGTGCGCCGCGGAAGTGTGTTGATGTGCGCCTCGACAGGAAGTGTGTTGCTGTGAGCTGCTTTTGGCTGTGTTTATCTTTCCATGTCGTTGTAACTTTCCCCCCTACCGTGTCCCTCTCCTGCACCTCTCCTCTCCTCCCGTGTCCCTCTCCTGCACCTCTCCCCTCCTCCCGTGTCCCTCTCCTGCACCTCTCCCCTCCTCCCGTGTCCCCCTCCTGCACCTCTCCCCTCCTCCCGTGTCCCTCTCCTGCACCTCTCCCCTTCTCCCGCACCTCTCCCCTCCTCCCGTGTCCCTTTCTCCCACCTCTCCCCTCCTCCCGTGTCCCTCTCCTGCACCTCTCCCCTCCTCCCGTGTCCCTTTCTCCCACCTCTCCCCTCCTCCCGTGTCCCTCTCCTGCACCTCTCCCCTCCTTCCGTGTTCCCCTCTCTCTCCTCTCCCCTCCTCCCGTGTCCCTCTCTACCACCTCTCCCCTCCTCCCGTGTCCCTCCCTCTCCTCTCCCAGTCCCCAGCGTCACTCACAGGTTCCATGCGGTGTGCGGGAAGAATGTGTCTGTCCTGTGCGATGGGACTCGGGCAGAGCGGAACGCTGGCTACGCAGACGGCATTGTGTTCAGCAGCAGTGAGCTCCTTGTGAATGAGGTCTTTGAGGTAAGTAGAAGGTAAATTCATCAGATGAGGTAGGTGTGCAGTGGTTAGTGACTCCTCCCGTCCTTTATCTGATGCTCAGAGTGTGACCAGACCTTGTTATGTGTCCCCTTTCATCCACACCGGGGGACACTGGGCCATTGCGATGATGAGGGGACGTAGGAGCTTGCACTTAGACTAGTATAACAGTAATGGAGTATCTCCTCCCCTCCTCGGCCGGTGAGCGTCAGTGTGTAAGTGCCCTGGGAAGCTGCAGCCATGCCGCCGTACTGCTGGTCACTCCCCGGCTTCTCCTGATTGGATGTCCGTGCTGGATCCCGCCTGGACACGCAGTCGGCACTCTTGCACTTCCAGAAGGTAGCCGGTTGCCGCGCTGACTCAGCATGGAGCTGCCATCTTGCAGTTTAATCTGCGGCTCCCCTCTTTATAAGATGAGGTCACGCACCATATAATTACTTGGAGCTGGGGCTACACCCGGTACGGGAGGTTCACTGGCTGCATGACCCGGCTCCCCCTGCGGTGACATGACCCATGTCTCAGCCCCTGCAGGAGAGTATACATGGTATATACTGCTTGTTGCACAGCCATCCACCTGTCCTTCTCCACATAGCCTGGCTCTTGGTTCCCAGGGAATTCCGCTGGCTTTAGTATAGCGGATTGTATTGTCTGCCCCTGCCTGTGTGCTAGCGGCGCTCCCCCTCAGAGTCTGGTGGTGGCAGCATAGTACCCGCCCACTGCGCAGTGGGTGGAGTCAGTAACAGGTGGTTACTGGCGTTATGCGGGAAACCCCTAATTGGCCAGGTCCCGTGTGACCTAAACTCCTTTCTGTGACGGCGGGACACGAGGGCTTTCGGAACCGTCCGGTCATAGTCACCTTTCTTATTCAGGGTCCATGAGGCTCCACAGGGTTAACATTGGGGTCATAGGATCAGCTCCTGGGCACCATACAGTTAGGCCTTTCAGCTATCCCAGGATGCTCCGGTCCCTCTCCCTATAGCCCCGGCCCCTTCTCGGGCAGGTCAGTGTTTTGTATGGTGCATTAGGAAGCTGGATGCAGCTTTTTACAGTGGGCTCTTGCAGCTCCAAAGTCTTTATTTCTCCTTCATCCACTAGGGGCCACTGGAGTGTAGTTACAATGGGGAATAGTAGGTAGTAATGGGGAGCTGGCACTTTAAAAATTCTCACACTGTGGCTAGCTCCTCCCCTACTATCTCCCCTCCAAGCCAGTCTTAGTTTAGTGCCCGAGGGAGCTGGTTCACTTGGGTTTAGCTGAAGAATTTTCTTCTTTTTTCTTTATTATTTTATTTTTCTTACACACACTCACAGACTGGCAGCTCTGCCACTGCCAGTCTGCACCGCGGGAGCTGCCGGCGGGGTCCCATCGCAGCTGCGTGCGGCTCGGGATGGGCCCCGGCTGAGGGAGACACTGAGCTCTCCTGAGTTGGCGGACACCGCTGCGTGCGGCGCGTGTCGCGGCCACTCCATCCAGCAGAAGATTCCGGCAGCATGGCAGTGGTGAGTATCAAAAATGGTCGGACACCACTGCGTGCGGCGTGTGTCGGGACCACTCCATCACAGAAGATTCCGGCCGGACACCGCTACGGCAGCGCGTGTCGGGGCCACTCCATCAGAAGGACAGCGGTGAGTACAATCTCCCCCCCTCCAGACTGATGTGTGATTTTACATAATATGGAGTGAGACTCTTAGATGTGATGGTCTTTACTGTGCACCCCTACACTGAAAAGCATCCACAGTAGCCCAGTGGATACGTAACCGGGCTAGGGTGAGAGAGGTCGTTGAACTTGGCGCCTTTATGCGGGGGGCGGAGCTTCAGCCCGCTCAGTAAGCGGGCTCAGCGCTCTTCAATCCCCGGCTGCTGCAGACAGGCAGCGGGGCGATACATTTACACTGCCCGGCCGCACAAGCTTACAGACAGCCGGGTCATACATTTGAAGATTTAAAACTGGCGCCGGAGCAGAGGGGCGGAGCTAGCTCCCGCTCCGTCCGGCGGGCTCAGACTCTCAGCATACAGGCGGCCGGGGGGGGTTACACACCGCTCCCCGGCCGCAGCATATATTACAATGTACGGGCGCTCCCCGGCAGCAGCAAACAGGCGGCCGGGGGTTACATTTACTCCGACCGCAGCAAGGCGGCCGGGGGATACATTTGCGCGCCGAGGCAGGGGAGGCGGAGCTAACTCCCGCTCTGTACGGCGGGCTCTCTCCGCTCCCCGCGCCGCTGCACACGCCGCTCCAGTGTGTGTGTGTAGGGTCTCACACTGAAGACTCATTCCTCTCCTGGTTGTGCAGGGAGGATTTCTGTGCAGGTAGGAGGGGTGAGTAAAGGCTTATAACCCGCTGTACTCAGCGGGCTCCCAGGTCTCACTGTCGCTAGGCAACAGACCCTGGCTCTGGGGTTTTTAGCTTTCCAGACTTCATGTTGCTAAAATATAGATACATTCCTCCTGCAGTAGAGTCCTCTGCCCGGCATTTCCTACATGTAGATCAGGAAACCTGCTCTATTACAGGAGCTGGGACTCAGCTCATTAATAATTTAAAAATATACTGTGCAGAATTTATTTGCCTACAAATACACAGTATTTATCTACCCTATTGGGTTCACGGTATTTATCTACCCGGTGGGTTTCACGGTGGTGTGTGTGTATATATACATATATAGTTATGTGTGTATATATATATATATATATATATATATATATATATATATATATATATATATATATATATATATATATATTTAAGTGTGTGTGTGGGTATGTATATAGATATATCTATACAATACCATATATAGGGAATAAAACAAACACTTCCGCAATGTTTTCTAGAAACAGAATACCCTACCTGGCCACATAACGTTTAAACCCATCTTTTCTCACAGGCTGGTCACCATTTTGAAAAGCCAGCGGAACCTCAGAGAAACATCTGGTGCACCTTAATTAGCGGTACACTAAATACAGGGCGGGGTGTTGCCTTCCCTTTATGATTCCTTGGTGTCACTAGTTACTAATGCTATTTGTAATTGGGGAATGTGTGTAAGGCATCAGACAAATAGCGCTGTGGCTCAGGACGCTAGTAGCGGGTACCTGAACAGGGGTTTGAATCCAAACAAAACTTTAAGGAGAGCTCCTATAGCCTAGGGCTAAGACTCCTGTCCCACAGCGCAGCGCTACTGGTTCAGGTCTCCGCTGCTCCAGAAAGTTTAGTT
The DNA here is from genome assembly GCF_028390025.1 of Pseudophryne corroboree. Classification (NCBI taxonomy): domain Eukaryota; kingdom Metazoa; phylum Chordata; class Amphibia; order Anura; family Myobatrachidae; genus Pseudophryne; species Pseudophryne corroboree. The sequence continues at coordinate 560,056 of NW_026967604.1, read as the reverse complement.
GAATCGTGTCGGTCACTACACATTATAGCACAGACCTTACATAGGGCTGTGTTTATTTAACCCACCTTTTCTCCTTTCGTTTGTCTCACCTGGGATTGTCAAAGAATTCCCTCTTAGGTGTGAAGTATGCGGTGGAGCCATCTGCTTAGCCCTCCACGCACCTGCAGGACACTCCTGTTTGAACAGCTCAGATTATACAGGTAATGTCACTGGTAACCAGAGACCTTGTACGTCATTTCACCTCTCCAGGTTTCTAAAGGAACCTTGCTAACCTTCCATGTTACAATACTGATGATGTCTGTTTTCTGTGGAGTCTGAACCTGTGTCTCAGAATATCCAGGTGCATTATACAGCAGTTCGTCTGATACTGCAGGTAAAGGAGGTGGACACGTCAAGTCCATCAGGGTTCAACGCCGATGACGAAATGACAGCGACTGGTCCAGTTTCGGATAAGCTGGCCAGGCTCCGGTAGACGGCCGGCAGACACCCGAATACACAATTTCAGGTATCAAACAATGTTTGTTTTCCTATCCTTTCCCCGCAGACGGCAGGAAAGGGTATCAGAACCTCCCCAAGGGTATACCCCTCGATGTATCGCTGGTCCAACAAGCTGACGTTTTCCTGAGGCAACCTTGCTCAGGGATCCATCGACATAGGCGGCAGCGCGGTTCTACCGCGTCCGGAGCAGGTAGGTTGGGGTACAATTGCCCTCTAGGTTACAGGATGTTTCGCATCCGGATCAATTGATACTTTGGTACAGGTCAGAATCACGATTCTGCTTTATGTTCTTTGGAGGTCTCCTCGTCTGCAGACTCGGACCCTGCTTCTTCGCTTGGCTGTCTTAACCCGACGACTCTGGGGCTGCGACAGTGACAGGTGAACATGAAATCCTACGGGGCAGATGGTTCTGGGGAAGGAACTTTCTGCAGGTTTTCTTGAACCATTGGAGGTAAGTCCACTCTGCTTTCTCCTACTACTGCCCCAGATCCAAGACAGACCTTTACCGGTCTCTCCTTAGATTTTTCCGTGCCCTTTCAGGCTTTCGACTCCACACAGGTGATATCTTCGTCGCCAGGGGTTTTCAGGGTAAAAAGGCTGAAGCAGAGGTTCAACATCCTTGGTCCAGTCTGATTTTATGTCATCCTATACACCCATTACACAGACTTTCCTACCACCTGCAGGGTCCCAGGGTAGGCGCAGATCAAAGGGAGAAGGCTTGGGTGGTTACAACCGTCTCAGGAGTCCCTCGGCATGGGTTGGCTGATTTACGATGACAAGAGAGTCATACTGCAGGCTGCGCTCCATAGGTTTCTAACCGCAAAGGGTATTGATCCCGGTTTTTCACATATCATTTGACTCAGGCTTTTGTTTTTCTTTTCACGTTCCGAAGCCAAGTGGCTTGGACAGGCCTATTCTGGCCTTACAATCCTTTTAGTCTGTGATTGCCAGTTTAAAAAAAAAGAAAAAAAAAAAAAAGGGAGGTTTACGTGTCCCTTGTCTTCAGGGATGCCTGTTACTGATTTCCGTTGGACAGGCTTTTCTCAGATTCACATTACAGGATTCTCATTTTCACTGTAAGTCCTTTCCTCTCGGTCTCTCTTCCGCTCCCACAGAGTTTAGGAAGATAACAGAATAACTCTTTTTCAAGGGCAGTGGGTGACGTTGGTTCCCTAATGGGACAATTTACTGCTACTATCCCACTCTGTACATTAGGTGGCTTCTGAATATCCGGAGGATCCAGGAGCTTCTGAGTCGACACAGACCCAATTTATGCTCCGCATAGACGTTTCTCAACACGGTCCGTCAGAGGATTTTTCCTTCCTCGGCACCAGATACTCTATTCCTTCAGTCAAGTTGCGACGCAATGAGTGGTCGCCTCCAGTCCCCTCTGAGCGGGGGACAGCAATCTTCTTTCCAGGTGAGGGAACATTCCCGGGTGAGGGAACATTCCCCGGAGTTTTGTCAGCTGGTCCGCTGTGGGCGGAGATTTCGGATCGACCTCAGGGCGTTCTGACTGACTCTTTAACCCTTTATTAATCTCGGACGTGAGCTCTGGCGGCAGTAGCCGAGGGTGCCCTCAGAGCTCCGGGGAGTTTTTCTGGTTTTTCTATCCTGCCTCCTTTTCTATTTCTACCTCATGTTCGGTAACACAGGAGGGAATTATGCGTGCTAGTCCTCTCGGTGGCGCTGGTTGGGCCACGCAGGACTCGAAGATACAGATACGCCTGTTGTCAGTAGAGGAGCCCTGGCTCCTACCTCAACTGGACTGTCTACTTCAACAGGGTCCTTTTTTCTTGGTTCTATCTTACACTGGTTTCATTGACCCGTGTGACTGTTCACGAGACCTCAGAAGGGAGGAGTTCCCTAGTTCGGTTAGGCCTACTGGGCCCCGATTTCAGAAATCTGTTACCTCTTCTCGCTTTTGCCACTTTTGGAAATCTTTATGGGACATAATAAGGATAAAAGGGGTTTTTCCCCCTTCTTCCAGTTACCATTCATCTTTGGTTTCTCTGGGAGGTTTTGCTCCGCTGCGCTTCAAACCACACTGACCGGAATTTTAGGTCTCTGCCTTTTTCGCTTTTCTTCCAAATGATATTAGCCTAGCGGCCGTATGTTCGGCCTCTTTTTCAGGGAGTACTCTATTGGCAACTCCCCTGGCTGTGCTTCGGCCTCAGCGGTTGTTTCTTCCAGAGGGGATGTCCATTTTTCATATAAATCTGACACTAGTGTTTTTCAGTCCTCTCTGAATGTTGTCAGGGCTCGCCGCATCTCTCTACAGAGGTCTCAGGCTATTCGATGAAGTGTTTTTCTTCTTTGTTCTGTACGATGCTCCCGTACTAAATAGCCGGGGTCCCAGCATACGCTGGACAGTTGGATACATCTGACCATCAGACAGTCTTCTTGGCGGTTACTAGGGAGCCCCCGTTTCCATTTCAGCGCACTTTACGCGCATTGTAAGACCTTCGTGGGCAGCTGCCCGTGGGGTCTCCATGAATATTTTTTGTCGGGCGGCTACTTGGTCAAACCGACATTCGTTTTGTCAAATTCTACAAGTTTGACACTTTTACGGCCTCTGCATCACTGTTGGGCCGAGCAGTTTTTACAGGACTCTCAGCACTTTCCCACCCGTTTTTGGGAGCTCTGGGACGTCCCCATTGTAACTACGCTCCAGTGGCCCCTAGTGGATGAAGGAGAAATCAGGATTTTGGTACTTACCGATAAATCCCTTTCTCCGATTCCACAGGGGCCACTGGACGCCCGCCCAGCGCTGTTCCTCCTGGTTTTTTGCTTAACGGTTTGCAGATCACCATATGACTGCTTGTTGAGTTCGGGCTAGCCTGGTTTTTTTGTCAGGTTCTGTTCCAGGTTTAGTTTGTGTTCGCCTGGTTTACAGGGCGAGGCTAACCTCCTCTACCTTACGGTTTGGTTACTACAGCTCTCCTCGGGCACAGTTTTACGTAGACTGGCTTGGAGGGGATATAGTAGGGGAGGAGCTAGCCACAGTGTGAGAATTTTTAAAGTGCCAGCTCCCCATTACTACCTACTATTTCCCCATTGTAACTACACTCCAGTGGCCCCTGTGGAATCGGAGAAAGGGATTTATCGGTAAGTACCAAAATCCTGATTTACTTTACTTTTGGTCCACAGGGCTCCCACCCTGATGCACCTGGCCTATATGGGTTGGTGGCTTTGGTCACTGGTTCCCTTCTCCTGTCGGAGTATGTGTTCTTCTGTGTACCATATCTTCCTTCTCTCTGCTCCGCTTCCTGCTTTGGGCTTGTTACCAAAACTGACCTGCCTGAGCATTGTGGGCGGGGCTACAGGGAGAGGGATCGGAGCATCCTGGGGCATCTGAAAGACTTAACTGTATGGTGCCCAGGAGCTGATCCTACCACCTATAACCCCGATGTTAACCCTGTGGAGCCCTATGGACCCTGAAGAAGAAAGGTGACTGTGACCGGACGGGACCTGCTCAATTAGGGGATTCCCGTTTACTGTCAGTAACCGCCTGTTACTAACTCCACCCACTGCGCAGTGGACCCTATGGACTTCAAAGAAAGAGAGTTAACCAAGTTAAGTCTACCATAACTCTCCTTTTCCCGATGCTCCCCCGATACAGTAAGGGGCTTCTCATGGATTCTTCTCCTCATACCTTTTCAGGTGTTGACCAGTATAATCAAGTCTGTATCTTCTACATGATCTGACTATGTGGATACAGAGATGTACAATTGATGTGAGCACCTTATGGAGCTACGTCGCGAAGCATGGAATACTCCAGGTAAAACGTTTCCACTGCCTAAGCGTTTAACGTCCTTCTACCCTGTTCCAGCATGTGACTGTAGAAAGTGGGAGACTTCCCCACCGGTGGATTCTCACGTAGCACGTCTGGTGAAATTTTCCACTTTACCGATTCCTTCTAAGTCTTCCTTAAAGGAAACTACTGATAGGAGGATGGAATATTGTTTCAAGTCTGTCTATTCCCTGACTGGTGCTATCACTAGACCAAATATGGCGGCCACCTGGGTGTCCACAGCGATTGAACACTGGGCTGATGCTCTGCAGAAGGAACATTTCCCAAGAAAGTCTGTCACACATTGCTAAAATCAGGGACGCTGCACTCTACTTTGGAGAAGCGTCTTTATACGCTGGCCTCTAAAGCCTCGGCTACGTCAATGCTGGATTCACTCGTTGAAAATGGATTCTTGCCTTTCTAGGGGGATAACCTGTTCAGAGCCAAATTTGGATAAAATAGTGGTTTCACTAGCGGCTGCTAAGACTGGTTTCCTGCCCTCGGCCCCTGCGCCACTTGCTCGGACCTCCACCTTTCATGCCTTCCGCCCACAAGGCAAAGCCAAAGGTCAGTCATTTCATAGACAAACAACCTCTGCTAAATCTACAAAGCCCAGGTCCAAGCAGGCATGGCTGCAAGACAGCCACCAACTAAACGTGATGACAAGCTTGCGGCCTGATGGGGCAGGCCTCCTCCTGAGGGACCTCCGGTTAGTAGGCTGACTTCCCAAACTACAGCAGACACCTGGGTGTAAGAAGTGGTCTCTCATTGATACACTGTCTCCTTCAAGAGAGGACCCCCTCAACAGTTCTTTTGCACAGGCCCCCATTAGGACCCTGGCAAGCCTTCGACCCTACCGGAGGTTATTCAATACCTCCTACACTCGGGAGTGATTGTGCTAGTCCCATGTTCACAATGCAGGACCGGGTTCTATTCACTATTTCTGGTGCAGAAACCCAGTATGTCTCATAGGCCTATCCTAAACCTGGACAAAATCTCATCATTGCAGCAACAGATACGCCACTTGCTCAGCAGTGGCTGGGTGTCCATGCATTCAGTCATGCAAGTCCCGGGATCCACGGTCTCCACCTTTAACATGATGGCGTATGCCCAGTTCCACTCCAGGCCTCTACAACACCTGTTCCTGGCCCGTTGGAACGGACTACCTCATCTGTTCAGATCCCAGACAATGTTCTTCTCTCCGGAGTGCTGTCTGTCTCTGACATAGTGGCTCCAGACGTCACACCTGGACAAGGGGCGACCCTTCTGGGTTCCGAATTGGGTCCTGCTGACCACGGATGCCAGCCTCCGTGGATGGGGCGTGGTAACCGGCCAATTTTCCATTCAGGGCAGTTGGACCCTGGCAGAAACCAGCTACCAATCGATGTTCTGGAATTATGAGCTGTCTACAGACCACTACTTCTGGCTCAGGAAGTTTCTCAGGGCAACGCCACAGCAGTAGCCTACCTAAACCATCAGGGAAGCACCCGCAGTCGGTTGGCAATAAAGGAAGTGGCTCGCATTGTTCGTTGGGCAGAATGCCACCTTCCACCCATATTGGCAGTATTTATACCAGGAGTACTGAACTGGGAAGCAGACTTCCTCAGCCGCCACAATGTCCATGTTGGAGGTTGGTCACTACAACCAGAGGTCTTCCAGCTGTTGGTACACGTGTGGGGCCACCCAGAGGTTGATTTCATAACCTCCAGACACAACCACAAGGTTCCAATCTACTGGTCCAGGACACGCAGTGGACCTTCTGTATGCCATATGTCTTTCCTCCAGTTGCTCTTCTCCCGTAACTACTTTGGAAGTTCAAGCAACAAAGCGGCACCATCATCGTGATTGCTCCGATGTGGCCCAGACGTTATAGGCTCTGCAGAGCGGAAAACCAATCTGTGGATGCTCCGTTTTCACTCCCTCAGCGACCAGACCTGCAGTCTCAGGGACCCTGTCATCACCCAGACCTAGCTTGTCTGTCTATGACTGCTCTTGAGTCATCCATCCTAAGGGCGAAGGGTTTCTCCCGGTTGGTTGTCCAGACCATGCTTAGAGCAATGAAGCCAGCCTCTGCCATTCGTCTATCTATTATCGGATATGGCATGCATACATGCAGTGGTGGGCTACGGGGTTTTATAACCCACAGGATTTTCGGGTGTCCAGGATTCTCGCCATCCTCCAAGCTGACTCTGGGACTCCGCCTGGCACCGTTGAAAGTACACACCTCAGCCCAGTCCATTTGGATCCAACGAAAAACTGCTCCTCTCCCGGATGTTTGGACCTTTCTCCAGGTGGTACTCCGGGTTCAACCTCCATATGTACCCCCGGTGGCTCCCTGGGATTGATCGGTGGTCCTCAAAGCCCTTCAGGAGTTTGAACCTCTGGAATCAGTGGATCTGAAGTGGCTAACGCCTAAAACAGTCTTCCTACTAACTATTGCATCTCTTCATAGGGTATCTGACTTGGGTGCGCTCTCCTGCCGCTCCCCCTTATTTTTCACCGGGAGAGGGTGTGACCGGAGAGACTGTCCAGCCACACGTGTAATGGCGGCCGCGGCACTGAAGGGTTTAATCCTCAGCTGCCCGGCACCATTTGGACAAAAGGCGCTTGGCGTCACTGTTAAACGTACTTAAGGCGCTGGGTGCGGACTGTTTAAAAGTATGTTTAATGATGTGTTTTAACATGTCATATGTAGTGCTCTGTGCACAATTGTAGGATTACATGTTTAACTGTATTTATATTCAAGATATGGTCACCTGTATTTTAAAGGGAAAAATGCACTTACTATAGATGTCTGAATAATCATCTCCTGTCAGTAGAGGAAGTGGCATGCTAATGGCCCTGTCCTAGCAGAGAGGTGTGAATGACAAAACCTTTTGATGTGTAAGTTCCTTAGAGAGAGATGTTACTCACGGGGGATCTCCTTATCCCATATGTAAAGTAGTTCTGGGCTTGGAACCTGTTTCATGTACCTGATTTAATTGATATATGAATCCTGAATGGCAGATGCAGGAAGGAAGACTGATTGTTGTGTTGCAGCCTTTCCTGTTGTAATCTCAAACACTGGGATTGCATGGAGATGTGAATGAGACGGAAACATTTGTATTTTGAAGCTATGTGATAAATTTATCAATAGTGAATGTTAATCTGATACCAAACGTTGTCTGCGTGACAGGAAGGAGGATATTGTTTTATTGCACTTATCTCCTTTTGAAATGTAATTCATTTATTTGTATTTTCTAAGATATCTTGATTGGATAGAAAGGGCTCAGGGAGGACATGACCCCCTGTTGTACTGTGTGGAAAATTGACATAAAAATGAGGCCTGCGTGCCTCCAGTGTATTGTATTGTATCATCTTCATTCTGCTGGAACATCTTGCTGTATGCTGTTGCCCCTAGCAATAGGGAAGAGTCTCTTTTAAGACTATTATTGAGCAAATAAACATCATCTGCCTCAAGAAGATAGCTTCATCTTGTGACCTACAGGGTTATGCCAAACATAGCCCCGTCCTCCGGCTGTCCAGGGAAGCACCTAACGTCTCCAAGTTCCGCCTTCCGCCAGCTACCGGTAGAGGCCTAGCAAGTGACTAGTGGGGATTCGTCAACACCACACAGGTGTGGTAAGGCAGTGTGTCGGCACATACAGAGCAGAACCGTGGTTCCAAACGCCACGGCAGGTTAGGAGTTTGGTGGTGGCAGCATAAACCCGCCCACAGCGCAGTGGGTGGAGTCAGTAACAGGTGGTTACTGACGGTAAGCGGGAATCCCCTATGTGGTCAGGTCCTGTGTGACCTAACCTTCCATTCTGTGCACTGGGGACGAGCCCGTCGCGAAAGTGGTGAGTGCTTTCGTACGACAGGCGTCCGGTCACAGAGGGCTCTTCTCAGAACTAGGCCCAATTATCTTCATAAGGTTGCGCCCCAGTTCCATCTTAATGAGATCGTGGTACCGGACCATTCGTCAGGAGAGGCCTCTTTGGAGGTGGTCCGGGCTCTCCAGATCTATGTGGATCGTTCCAGCTCTCTCCTGTCTATGGATTCCACAAGAGGGCTGGCTAGCCGACACACACACTCTGACTAGATGGATTCGTATGACCGTTTCACAGGCGTACACCCTGGCTGACCTTCCTGTGCCCTCTCCAGTCTCCAACTCACTCGTGGGTCCCTCGTGGACAGCACGCTGTGGTGCGTCCGCCAAACAATTGTGCAAGGCGGCTACATGGTCTTCTGTCCACACCATTCTTAGGTCATATGCCTCCGATACTTTTGCTCCTTTTTTTATTCCTTCAGGAGCGCCCCCTACCTTTGAAAGAACTGCTTTGGGACATCCTCATCCCCGGTGATCTGAGAGGCTAGGGCTGTTGCGGTATTAGCAGTCTAGGAGTTCTGGCCTCCATTGAGCTATGCTGATCTCCACATTACATTCAGCAACAGGCTGGTGGCTCTGGTTGAGCTCAGAGGTACCAGGTTAGGTAAGACAGGTTCCCCAGCCACGTTGGAAACACAGCAGGCCTAGGCCCCATGTTGATCAGACCATGACCATGTTGTGCAGGACTCTTATTATGTAACCTCTATGCTTGTTTCTTTCCTCTGTGGAAAGTCCTTTAGCGTCTGGTGTGCATTCATTCCTTGCCGTGTGGCTCCCTACTGATCTCACATCGGCTGGTTTCCAGTTCCGGTGGCTCTTTCATGGGCTCCGCTATGCCGGTGATGGCTTGATCCTCTGTTCACCGATAGGTTCATCACTTTCTTCATTCCCGGTGTTAGCATCCAAGGATGAACGTTTTGCTCGGAAAGTCTTCCGTCCTGGTTTTTCTGAACGTTTCCTCCCCTAGGGGCGGCTTTTGAACATCCCATGGTCCAGTGTCCCCCAGATTGGATGAGAGAGAGGCCTGGATTGTAGTTGCCGTTAAATCCTCTGAGTGCATCTGGGGGACACTGCGTCCCACCCTTATGCTCTGTGTTTTTGTTTGTGGGTCGTTTCTTGTTGACTTGTAAGTTACACCAGGTGGTTCACCCTTTAGTTTAGGGCTACTTGTGAAGACCATGGGTTGATGAAGGGAGGTGCTCAGAGGGGAGGAGCTACTTATACCAGTCTAAGTGCCCGCTCCTACGGTCTGCCTGGAACCCCATGGTCCAGTGTCTCCCAGATGGACTCCAAGAAAATGATTTGATGGTAAGTACAGAAATCCAGTTATAATGTGTATATTCTATGCAGGTGAGAGTGGAGCGACTGGACCCCCGCTGGTCAGGATCCTGTCACATTGGAGTCACTTCAATCCCTCCTCATGATGCCCCATTCCTGGGGAGTGGTCTACCAGCAAGAGCGCTTGATCTCCTTACTCGCGTTACGTGGCTGGTCTCCGGGTCTGAGGTCCTCCGGAATGGACAGCGCCTCCGAGAGAATTACTGTAGCAGCTTAGAGCGGGCCAGAGTAAGTCATGTGTCTTGCTGGGGCTTTGTGAGAATGAGCAATGGGATCTGTATATGGTTCTGTCCCTAGGAAAAGGCAGGTGTACCGTAGGGGTGGGATCAGGCCGGGTCCGGTCCATATATAAGGCAGGTGTACCGTAGGGGTGGGATCAGGCCGGGTCCGGTCCATATATAAGGCAGGTGTACCGCAGGGGTGGGATCAGGCCGGGTCCGGTCCATATATAAGGCAGGTGTACCGCAGGGGTGGGATCAGGCCAAGGCCAATCCCTATATAAGACAGGTGTACCGCAGGGGTGGGATCAGGCCGGGTCCGGTCCATATATAAGACAGGTGTACCGCAGGGGTGGGATCAGGCCGGGTCCGGTCCATATATAAGACAGGTGTACCGCAGGGGTGGGATCAGGCCGGGTCCGGTCCATATATAAGGCAGGTGTACCGCAGGGGTGGGATCAGGCTAAGGCCAATCCCTATATAAGACAGGTGTACCGCAGGGGTGGGATCAGGCCGGGTCCGGTCCATATATAAGACAGGTGTACCGCAGGGGTGGGATCAGGCCGGGTCCGGTCCATATATAAGGCAGGTGTACCGCAGGGGTGGGATCAGGCTAAGGCCAATCCCTATATAAGACAGGTGTACCGCAGGGGTGGGATCAGGCCGGGTCCGGTCCATATATAAGGCAGGTGTACCGCAGGGGTGGGATCAGGCCGGGTCCGGTCCATATATAAGGCAGGTGTACCGCAGGGGTGGGATCAGGCCGGGTCCGGTCCATATATAAGGCAGGTGTACCGCAGGGGTGGGATCAGGCCGGGTCCGGTCCATATATAAGGCAGGTGTACCGCAGGGGTGGGATCAGGCCGGGTCCGGTCCATATATAAGGCAGGTGTACCGCAGGGGTGGGATCAGGCCGGGTCCGGTCCATATATAAGGCAGGTGTACCGCAGGGGTGGGATCAGGCCGGGTCCGGTCCATATATAAGGCAGGTGTACCTGGTGGGGAGGGATCAGGCCGGGTCCGGTCCATATATAAGGCAGGTGTACCGCAGGGGTGGGATCAGGCCGGGTCCGGTCCATATATAAGGCAGGTGTACCGCAGGGGTGGGATCAGGCCGGGTCCGGTCCATATATGGCAGGTGTACCGCAGTGGTGGGATCAGGCCAAGGCCAATCCCTATATAAGACAGGTGTACCGCAGGGGTGGGATCAGGCCGGGTCCGGTCCATATATAAGACAGGTGTACCGCAGGGGTGGGATCAGGCCGGGTCCGGTCCATATATAAGGCAGGTGTACCGCAGGGGTGGGATCAGGCCAAGGCCAATCCCTATATAAGGCAGGTGTACCGCAGGGGTGGGATCAGGCCGGGTCCGGTCCATATATAAGGCAGGTGTACCGCAGGGGTGGGATCAGGCCGGGTCCGGTCCATATATAAGGCAGGTGTACCGCAGGGGTGGGATCAGGCCGGGTCCGGTCCATATATAAGGCAGGTGTACCGCAGGGGTGGGATCAGGCCGGGTCCGGTCCATATATAAGGCAGGTGTACCGCAGGGGTGGGATCAGGCCGGGTCCGGTCCATATATAAGGCAGGTGTACCGCAGGGGTGGGATCAGGCCGGGTCCGGTCCATATATAAGGCAGGTGTACCGCAGGGGTGGGATCAGGCCGGGTCCGGTCCATATATAAGGCAGGTGTACCGCAGGGGTGGGATCAGGCCGGGTCCGGTCCATATATAAGGCAGGTGTACCGCAGGGGTGGGATCAGGCCGGGTCCGGTCCATATATAAGGCAGGTGTACCGCAGGGGTGGGATCAGGCCGGGTCCGGTCCATATATAAGGCAGGTGTACCTGGTGGGGAGGGATCAGGCCGGGTCCGGTCCATATATAAGGCAGGTGTACCTGGTGGGGAGGGATCAGGCCGGGTCCGGTCCATATATAAGGCAGGTGTACCGCAGGGGTGGGATCAGGCCGGGTCCGGTCCATATATAAGGCAGGTGTACCGCAGGGGTGGGATCAGGCCGGGTCCGGACCATATATAAGGCAGGTGTACCGCAGGGGTGGGATCAGGCCGGGTCCGGTCCATATATAAGGCAGGTGTACCGCAGGGGTGGGATCAGGCCCGGTCCGGTCCATATATAAGGCAGGTGTACCGCAGGGGTGGGATCAGGCCCGGTCCGGTCCATATATAAGGCAGGTGTACCGCAGGGGGTGGGATCAGGCCAAGGCCAATCCCTATATAAGACAGGTGTACCGTAGGGGTGGGATCAGGCCGGGTCCGGTCCATATATAAGGCAAGTGTACCGCAGGGGTGGGATCAGGCCGGGTCCGGTTCATATATAAGACAGGTGTACCGCAGGGGTGGGATCAGGCCGGGTCCGGTCCATATATAAGGCAGGTGTACCGCAGGGGTGGGATCAGGCCGGGTCCGGTCCATATATAAGGCAGGTGTACCGCAGGGGTGGGATCAGGCCGGGTCCGGTCCATATATAAGGCAGGTGTACCGCAGGGGTGGGATCAGGCCGGGTCCGGTCCATATATAAGGCAGGTGTACCGCAGGGGTGGGATCAGGCCGGGTCCGGTCCATATATAAGGCAGGTGTACCTGGTGGGGAGGGATCAGGCCGGGTCCGGTCCATATATAAGGCAGGTGTACCGCAGGGGTGGGATCAGGCCGGGTCCGGTCCATATATAAGGCAGGTGTACCGCAGGGGTGGGATCAGGCCGGGTCCGGTCCATATATGGCAGGTGTACCGCAGGGGTGGGATCAGGCCAAGGCCAATCCCTATATAAGACAGGTGTACCGCAGGGGTGGGATCAGGCCGGGTCCGGTCCATATATAAGACAGGTGTACCGCAGGGGTGGGATCAGGCCGGGTCCGGTCCATATATAAGGCAGGTGTACCGCAGGGGTGGGATCAGGCCAAGGCCAATCCCTATATAAGGCAGGTGTACCGCAGGGGTGGGATCAGGCCGGGTCCGGTCCATATATAAGGCAGGTGTACCGCAGGGGTGGGATCAGGCCGGGTCCGGTCCATATATAAGGCAGGTGTACCGCAGGGGTGGGATCAGGCCGGGTCCGGTCCATATATAAGGCAGGTGTACCGCAGGGGTGGGATCAGGCCGGGTCCGGTCCATATATAAGGCAGGTGTACCGCAGGGGTGGGATCAGGCCGGGTCCGGTCCATATATAAGGCAGGTGTACCGCAGGGGTGGGATCAGGCCGGGTCCGGTCCATATATAAGGCAGGTGTACCGCAGGGGTGGGATCAGGCCGGGTCCGGTCCATATATAAGGCAGGTGTACCGCAGGGGTGGGATCAGGCCGGGTCCGGTCCATATATAAGGCAGGTGTACCGCAGGGGTGGGATCAGGCCGGGTCCGGTCCATATATAAGGCAGGTGTACCGCAGGGGTGGGATCAGGCCGGGTCCGGTCCATATATAAGGCAGGTGTACCGCAGGGGTGGGATCAGGCCGGGTCCGGTCCATATATAAGGCAGGTGTACCTGGTGGGGAGGGATCAGGCCGGGTCCGGTCCATATATAAGGCAGGTGTACCTGGTGGGGAGGGATCAGGCCGGGTCCGGTCCATATATAAGGCAGGTGTACCGCAGGGGTGGGATCAGGCCGGGTCCGGTCCATATATAAGGCAGGTGTACCGCAGGGGTGGGATCAGGCCGGGTCCGGACCATATATAAGGCAGGTGTACCGCAGGGGTGGGATCAGGCCGGGTCCGGTCCATATATAAGGCAGGTGTACCGCAGGGGTGGGATCAGGCCCGGTCCGGTCCATATATAAGGCAGGTGTACCGCAGGGGTGGGATCAGGCCGGGTCCGGTCCATATATAAGGCAGGTGTACCGCAGGGGGTGGGATCAGGCCAAGGCCAATCCCTATATAAGACAGGTGTACCGTAGGGGTGGGATCAGGCCG